>NC_077227.1:33264748-33284748 GCF_027887165.1 Monodelphis domestica
GAACTGCAGGAATAACCGAAAGAGATGTGATTTGAACCCCCATGTCCTCTGAATCAAAATCCTCTCCTGTATTCCCCTGTAGGAGAAGCAGAAAGAACAGGAAAGAAAAAGGAGCTCAGAGCAGGAGGCGCAGCTTAGGACAAAGACCAGTGTTTCCAGACAGTAGTGAGCAGGAGTGCCAACCCTTGCCTTCTAGACATCTGGAGTGTGGGGAAGGAGTGGCGACTGCCTCTCCCACTCTCCAGTAAGAGGAGACAGTAATAATAGCATGGCTGAGAATACAATCTCCCTCCTGCTGGGATAATTATAAAAACTGACATTTAAATAGCCTTTTAAAGTTTGGAACTAGGCAGTCCTAGATAGTGTGGTTCGTGTGCTAGACTTAGCAAAGGGATGACCTGGGTTCAGATCCTGCTCAGGACACACTTTGTGTGCCAGGGCAAGTCACGTTACCTGTATGAGCCTCAGTTTCCTCTTCAGTAAGATGAACCTAATAGATAGCACCTGCTTCCCAGGGCTGTTGTGAGGATCTAAGGAGATAATGAAGGCTTGTCTTTTGTAAACCCTAGAATGCTAGAGCGAGGGGAGCTGCTATCATGACCGAGTACCTTATATACATGATCTCATTTCCTGGGAAATCATATGGGTTAAATATGGAACCAATAAATCCATCAACCAGTATTTATTGTCTCCATCATGTACAAGTCCCTGGGGATGACCATATTAAAAAAGGGGCCATCCTGACTCTCCAGCAGCTCTCAATCAGGATGTGGGACGTGTGAATAGATAAATAGAGAAGAAGCAATACATAAGAATACAAGATAGTTATAGAAGTCATGACAGTCAAGAGAGGCTTCCTGAAGAAGATGGGGTTGGAACCATCTCTGTATTTCTGTTGGGAATACTATTCCCTTTAACAGTGAATGGCAACTTTTTCTCCCAATCATATATGACCTACTGATGGACCTTGCCTGCCACCCCACTGCAACACCAACACCTTTAGGATTTCCAGGTTTTTCCATCCACCCTGGAGCTGATCTTTCTTTTTTATTGTCTCCCTCATTAGAGTAGACCCCCATGAGAACAAGGCTTTATCCCTAGTGCTTAACACAATGCTTGGCATATAGTAACCACTTAATAAAGGCTTCATTCATTCATTCATCCATCAGATCTCATCTTCCTGACTGTCCAGCCATGTGACTATTTGCTGCTCATACCAACCCATCTTCCTTTTAGTTCCTATTGCTAAAGTCTTAAATGATTTTTCCTGCTGTAGCCTATACCAAAATGTTGAAATCTTCTCCACCCACAAAGCAGCAGTTATTTCCGTTAAAACTGCTTGTATCCGGCTTGTCTAAAACAAGTCCTCTAATTTGTAAGCCTTCGGTGCTGAGGACAACTGCAGACCTCTGGAGGCCCCACCTGTTTGGACCCCTGAAGCTTCGGGGAGTGAAGAATGAAGAGTCAGGAAAGGAAGCATCCACCGAAATCATGCAATCCAAACCCCCTTGTTTCACAAAAGAAGAGACCTTCCTGATTCTCTTTCTCCTCAGTGGTGGTGGCAATGGGGAGATGTCCAATAAATTCTTTTTAGAATCTGTACTAAGTATCAGTTCCAAGACAGAAGAGTGATAAGAGCTAAGTGAAGAGGGTTAAGTGACTTGCCCAGAGTCACACTATTAGGAAGTGTACGAGGCCACATTTGAACCCAGGACCTCCCGTTTCCAGACCTGACTCTCAATCCCCTGAACTACCTATCTACTTCCCCCCCCCCAGTAAATTCATTTTGGAGTGATTTGGAGGGGTGCACTGGAGAGAACAACGGGAAGAGGCATGGGCTACACAGCTCTATTCCCAACTGGTCCAAGTGAAGAGCAGGGCAGTGGAATGGGGCTCCCCTGCTCAATAGCATCCTCAGAGCCAGTAACTCCAAAGAATGGGTTCCTTGATTCCTGCATTGACCCCAATAAACTCTGAAGATGCCCCATGGCATTGACTAGCTTATGGAACTTCCTCTATTTCTTCCACATGTTCCTCTATGTAATCACCACTTTGTCTCAGCCCCTGCAGATTCCTACTCATCCACTGTGCTAAGGACATCCCCCTCCTCCATTCCAAAGAACCAAACTTAGCTAAGCTGTTTCTGCCACTTGGGCTGCTGAATGCCTTTAGTTAGAATGTCCATTTATTCAAAAATGGACCCTTATGGTGGTGTTATTCCTTCTGAAGGCTCATCCACTCCTGGACTTCTCATCTTAAGCTAATATTGAATTTGCACTCAGCACCAACCTCCAGCAGTCCATCAATCAATGCGGTGACCTGGGCTAAGTCACTTAATCCTTTGGGTTCTTTTTCCTCATCTGCCAAATGAGGATGTTGGCTATGTGACCTGGAAGGCCCCTTCCACCTTGAAATCCTGAGTGCCTATTGTGTGCTTGGCACAGGGGGATGTGAGTACAAAAATAAGAACCTCCATCCTCCAAGTGCTTCCATTTCATTCATTTATCATCAGCTCCCTTCTGAACAAAACCGGAGACAAGAGCAGACACACAAACAAAGGTTAAAAATTGTATTTGTGTGTTAAATAAAAAGTAAAATATCTTTAAAAAATGAAAAAAAGAAGGAAGAGAAGACTTGCAGAAGGCAGGATGACTGTCTTCAGTCACGTGGGAGAGGAATCTGGCATTCAAATTCCCCTTCCCCAATTAAGAACACTGGAAGCTTCTTGAGGGCAGGCACTATCTTACTCTTGTGTTTAGAACCCCAGCACTGAGCATTGTTCCTGGCCCAAATGAAACACTCCATCAATGCCTGTTGATTGGCTGATGCATGGTAGCAAGTCTCTGTGCCCACTCCTCACCCCAGGGAGGGACTTTCACCAACAGGGTAGGAGGAAGAATATTGGGAACCACTGTGACTTCTCCATCTCCCTGAAAGCACTCCTGCCTTATAGTCTTACATAGAAGCCATCCCTGGCCCTCAAAGGCCAGATCTGAGCCATTGTCTCCACTCCCGCCTGCCATCAGAGGTAGGAAAGCAGCAAAGGGATTGGGGGATGCTGAGAATGGGGGCTTGAAGAGCTTCCCCTCACTTAAGGCTGGTCTCACCTTGGCCAGTCTGGGCACAGTGCACCCAAGCAATCAGAAGGTATCATGTCACGGAGTGCCCCGTGAGCACACGTGCTTCCCACTCCAGGCACAGAAGGAAATTTGCAGAGGCTGCACTCTTCCCCCAGCCTTCTCTGCAGTGTTCTCTGGATTCTGCGGTGGTCGGCAGAATCCCCAGCCTTCCCAAGAAAGGATGCTCACTCCCTGCCAGATTCCAGGGCTAGCCAGCCTGAGACACTGATCTCACAGAATAAACTCTCCATCTGAGGTACAAAGGAGACAGTCCTAAATCCAAAGTCAGAAGGCATCAGCTCCAGTCCTGGCTCTAGAACCTCAGGCCAATCATTTCTTCCTGTACCTCAGTTTACTGATCTGGTAAGAGGAAATGATAACCCTCACATTACCTTTTATGGAGGGCTAGTATAAATCAAATGAGATAATGTATATATAAGAGGAAAAGATGGCTCAGCAGAGAGTGCTTTAGGCTAGAAACAAAGACCTGAGTTCAAATCCAGTCTCAGACACTCCCTGGCTGAATGACCCTGGGGAAGTCATTCCATCTATGCCTGACTCAGTTTCCTCATCAGTAAAACAGGGACAATAGCAACACCTATTTCCCAGGGTGGTTGTGAGGATTGCTTGTAAAGTGCTTTAAGAATCTTATAGCTTTGATCAATGGCACATGTAAAGCCCAGTGGAATTGGGTGTCAGCTACGGGAAGGGATGGAGGGAGGGGAGGGAAAGAAATGAATCTTGTTTATGGAAAAATATTCTAAATTAATTAATTAAATAAAAATTCCAAAAAATAAAAATTCAATGAGATTTCTCACAAAAAAAAAATAAAGCCCTCATCACCCACAAAAAAAGAATCATATAGCTCTATATAAATGCTAGCTGTTATTGCAATAGCATCATCTTCACAAAGTCAAGGGAATTCCTGGTGATGAAACTCTCCGTTAAGCAAATCAGTCCTTTCTCTAATTTGTCCAGAGCCCACAGAGCTTACATCACTGGATCAACAAATATTTATTAAGCATTTACTCTGTGTTTTGTGACCCTTGGCAAGTCACGTCAGTCTGTTTATCTCAGTTTCTTCAACTGTAAAATGAGCTGGAGGAGGAGATGGCAAACCATTCTAGTATCTTTGCCCCCCAAAACCCCAAATGGGGTTATGAAGAGTCAGATACGACTGAAACGACTCACTAATAACAACAGCATCAGTGACCCAGGCAGCATGCTAAGCTTTAGGGATTGAAAGAAAGTAAAAAAATAGGGCTCAGGGTACACAGTTCAAATGGGTCAGAAGCAGGACTTGAATCCAGGTCTCTGTCTTCAAAGCCAGTTCTATTTACTATACCATACTCTTTCTCCTTAATGTAACACGATAAAGCCAACTATAAATGTCTGTGAAAAGTTAGGTTGCCATTAGCGTCAGAGCTGAGAAGGGTGTTGGAGGCATTAGAGAGGGATCTGGTAGAGCTCTCCTCATTTTACTGATTAGGAAACAGAAGCTAAAAGGAGGAAAGTCATAAGGGAATAAGGAGCCGAGCAGGGCTTCAACCCCTACTCTTCTGAGTCCAGAGCCAATTCATTATCTTTCCATTGTACTATGAAGGTCTGCTACCTGGAAAAGATGAAGGCAACAGTCCCTAGATGATGGGGGCTTCAGGTCTAATAAACAACCAACCCGAATGAGAGAACTGGGATAAAGAAAAACACTTTGATTCCTTCCAAACAATGGAACTGAAATGCTGATAAAGCTAAGCTGGTCAGGACCTACTTTATTGATGAGATAAGAATTATTGGTATGTGAATCAATCTGTGCATCATTCACCGAGTACCAAAACAGTAGAGTGTCCTGGGAAGGGCAGTGGATTTGGAAAGGGAAGAAGACCTGGGTCCAGAACCACCTCAGACATTGATGAGCAAAGTCAATCACCTACAGCAGCTGCCATAGTGAACTCCTATGAAGATAGAGCCTTGTAAAATCTTGAGGCATCACTAAAATGTAAAGATTCTTCATTATTATTACCATGGTTAGTTGCTGTGGAGAACAAAAAAAAAAAACAATACGAGAAGGGGATACAGCCTAGATGGGGCGCCAGGATTCATACAATAAGCAATTCAATGCTATAAGAACAGTGAGGACAAGATTAGGACAGTGTGATAGAATGGATAGAGCAGGGAAGTTGAATCTGAGGATGATTTTAAATCCTAGCTTTGCCACCTATTAGCTGTGTGACCTTAGAGAGGTCACTTCACACCTTCATTTGTAAAATAGAGGAGTATTGTAGACTCCAAAAGATCACCTTAGTGCAAATATTAATAATATGGAAATAGGTCTTGATCAATGACACATGTGAAACCCAGTGGAATTGCACCTCAGATACAGGAGGAGATGGGGGAAGGGGAGGGAAAGAACAGGAGTCTTGTAACCATGGAAAAATATTCTAAATCATCTAATTAAATAAAAATTTCAAAAAATAGAGTATTGTGAAATAGATAACGACTAAGGCGCTTTCCTGTTCTAAAATCTGAGACCTTCATGTGTGACAAGTGATCAGAAACAAAGAGGGCTCTTGCTGGAGTGGGAGCATCATTATTATCATTATTATTATTAATATTATTATATTCACCATCACAGATGAAAAATAAGGCCTGCAGAGTGGAAAAGACTTGCCCTCACCTTCACAGGCAGTGGTGGTCTGACATCAGTCCTGGCTCTCCTGATTCAAGGTTTTCCTACTGAGAGACACTTTGGAGCTCCTCTTGTCCTACTCCCTCAATTTTAATGAAAGAGGTTCTAGATGGGAAATGATTTGCTCCAGGTCCCACAAGGACCAAAGGAACTAAGATTTGAACTTGGTTCATCTGGTTCCCTGGGATCTATTGCTCTTCCCCCAAAGCCTTCTCACCACAAGGAATCAATACGTATTCAACGATTGGTGAAGTCTAGGCAGTCCAGTCTCTAGTGGTGTTCTTTCCTTGTCCTAGTCTCTATAAGGAGAGGAAGGCTGGAGTGGGCAGTGGTCTTCCGGAAAGACTCATGGTTCAAGCAGGAAATTTCACTTCCACCAGAGGGAGGAGGCCAATCCTTTGCCCTTGCTTTCCTCTTCTCCTTCCTTTCCATCTGCTTCAGCCTCTGCCTCCTCCTCCTCTCTCCCTCCATCCTTTTCTTTTTCCCTTCATCACCCCCCAAAACCTCCAGCCCACTCTCCACCAGCCTGTTTCCTGTGTCAGCCTTGTCAGCATTAACATTAATAAGTCTGTGTTCGTGGTAAGACAAGACCAATGTCTTGTTGGCCATAGAATTGTTAATTACGGCAGCAATAAGTGGAAATATCAATGGTGAAAGTCAATATTATAGCCTTCTTTGTCCCTGTTTGTTTTATTTGGAGATGAAAAGCATACTCGGACATCTCCCCCGAATGGTGGTGAGAGCAAAGCTTCTGTCAGTGGTTGAATTACAGTGTCTCACCAAGGTCCTTTTATATCATGTTCCCAATTGCTTTGGATTCATTCATGAAATGAGAGCCTACTCCAAGGAGAGCCTGGAGGCTGAAGTCTGGGAGGAAAAAAATCTCTGGTATGAGGAGAACTCACAGCTCTGGGGACCTGGATTCTAACCCCATCTCTGTCACTGACTTAATATGTCACCCTGGACCAGAGTGTAATTTTTTCACATTGGGAAAAAAAAATGTTGGGTCTAGGGGTATCATCAGGACAGAAGGTGTCTAAACCATGGATGCAGCTTTACTAGAGAGGGAGTTGCCTGGTCTTCACCCTTTAGGTTTGGAGGAAAGACAAGCCCCAGGAGAACAGCCCCAAAGTGATTGGACCCTGGGTATGGTGGCCCAGAAGCAAATGCACAGAGAACCACAAGGCAAGGTTCAGAGACTCAAGGTTCTTTCCAAGAAAGAAGCATGACCACCCTAAGCCCTTTTTGAGCCTATATGTATCCCTGACTACTGCACCTTGGGGCAAAGGTCTGTTCCTACTGCTCTATCTTTTGGCAAGTCATAGGATGGATGAGAAACTCAATCTCAGACTCACTTTCATCTTTGTATTCACAGCATCTTGCCCAGTTCTTGGAACATAGTAGATGCTTAATAAATCCATCTTTCCTTCCTTCCTTCCTTCCTTCCTTCCTTCCTTCCTTCCTCCCTCCATTCCTTCCTCCCTCCCTCCATTCCTTCCTCCCTTCCTCCCTTCCTCCCTGGCTTCTTGCCTTCCATACTGTAGCATCAAGGAGACATATAGTACGTCAGAGACTTTTAGGGTTACTTAACCCTTCCAGGAGGCCATGATCAAAAAGGGAAAATTTTATCTCATCTCAAAGAAGTCCATTGTCTTCTTACAACAAACACCTCTTGCCTTTGTGCACACACATGTGCATAAGCACACACACACACACACACACACACACACACACACACACACACACACACACACACAAAGTCCCCAGGAGACCAAGCACAAAGAGAAACAAACCTGATTACAAGCCTATTAGGCCCAATGCCTGATGCCTTGCAGGCCTCCAGGCTTGTTCTACTTTGCATGACTAGCCAAAATTCTATGTGCCAGACTCCACTGCAGTGGAGTGTAAAGAAATTCAGATGTGAAAATCCACATGAAACTTGGTGGAAGGAACTGGGGATGTTTATTTTGGAGGCCAAAGGACTGGGGGGTAGAAGGGACCTGATGACAGACTTCAAGGATTGGAAAGGGATCTACATCAAGGGGAGAATGAGAAGCAGAGGGAGTACTTGCAAAGGTAGATTAGGGCTTGATACCAGGGAAAACATCCTAGTGTGGAAGGTCTTCAAACAAGAGTTGTAGGATAACGCAGAGGGGAATCTTGTTCCGTTATGGGTGGGACTCCATGTCCTCTGAGGCTGTTTCTAGCTCTGAGATTCTATGCGTCCTTGCAAGTCATTGTGCTTTATTTGTAAAATGTGGGTACGGGGCTCCCTGTCTATGGTCCTTTCTCCATCTCCAGATGTTATGAATAGGGAGACAGTGGGGTACCCAGGGCAAATGGCGATGACTTTTGAATTCGAAGATCCAAGTTCATCTCCTCCCTTATTACAAAGAATTAAAAATAGGGAAGAACAAAATAACAATTCACCAAGACTGATTAACATATCGAATAAGCCCAACCTCATACACTTTTTGATATTGGATCCATTTACACTATCTCCCACTTCTGCAAAGATGCTAGAGGGAGATGCCTTCTCAGAGCTCTTCTTAGGAGCCAAGTTTGCACATTATAATTTCTCAGAATTCAGTTTTTACTATTTTATTGCTTCTCTTTTCATTTACATTGTTTTGGTCATTATACTGATTGCTTTTCTGGTTCTGCTTATTTACTTGACATTTGTTCCTGTAAATCTTCTCATGCCTCTCTGTATTTATCATAGTCATTGTTTCCTCTAGCACGGTATTACATTCATGTACCATATTTTGTTTATACATTCTCCTATTGCTGCAAAACTAGCCCTTTTAATAAGCTATATTCTCCCAGTGAGGTGATTTGACACAGTGGGTAAAAAGCTGACTGGGTTCAAATCTGAACTCAGATACTTCCTAGCTGTGTGACCCTGGACAAGTCATTTAACCCCCATTGCCTTACTGCTCTTCTGCCTTGGAACAAATACACAGTATTGATTCTAAGATGGAAGCTAAGGATTTTAAAAAGAAGAACTGACTTATAGTAGATGTTTAATAATTTCTAGCTGATTAACCAGGTTCAGGTTCTGTCTATAACACACACTGAATGTGTGATCCTAGACAAGCCACTTAACATCCCATTGGTATCAAACTTCAATAGAAACAGAGATTACTAACCTGTACATAAAATCACTGGGATTCACATATTGACACTATTTAAAAATGTAACATTAACTAAGATTTATTTTATTTTTATTTATTTTGTTAATATTTCTCAATTACATTTTGGGAGTGTGGGCTTCTTGTTTGTCACTTTTCATCTAAGTTATAGAGGGGGTGAGGATCTGGGTTGGTAGAGGAAGTTTTCCTTTCAGAAGCTCCACCAAAGAGGAGTTATTGATTTTTTCATATCTTGAACCCCCTTGCCAGCCTGAGGAAACCCTTGAAGTCCTACCCAGAATCATGTTTTTAAATGGGTAAAACAAAAAAGGATGAAAAAGAAACTAATGAAGTTGAAAAATAGGTTATCAAAAGACATTTTTTAAAAATTCAGGGACCCCAGGTTCAGAACTCCTGCCCCAAGCCAAAGAAATCCAAGATTCAGGCCAATGAAAACCCAAAGATTTCTTCAAGTGCCCATCATGGAACATGGTGGTCTCAGAAAAATCAGAATCAAGGACCAATGGAAAGATGTGGTGAGTGTGAGCAGGCTGCAGCATATTGCCAGCAAGGGCTCTCCTGTATCACCATTAAAGACATCTTAGCAGGCATGGATGGCAAGAGAAGAGATCAGATCCTAGATGAAGAGTGAGGGATAATGGGTGCCTGTGTGTCTGGTATCCAGGAAATATCAGGAGACCCAAGAGTAAGGCAGGGAAGAGTCACAGTCTATACACAGCAGAAAAACAGGAGGTATGGTTGGGAAGAAGGGCAGCATCAGCCTGTGGAGTCCCTTAATTGTAGGCTAATGCCCCTAAACTTCATTTGATAGACAATTAGGAGCTACTGATGATTTTTCAGCAAAGAGACATGACCAGAACTAAGTAGATGGAAATGATTTTGGAAGTGTATAAAGGATGGATTGAGGAAGAATATGGAGACAAAGATGTAGGGAGTAGGGGAGAACTATTAGGAGACTGTGGCAGTTGTCCAGATTATTGGTCATAGAGATCTTTACAAAGATGGTAGCTGTGAAGAAAATGAGAGGCAATGGATAGGAGAAATGGTTTGAAGGTGAAATTGGCACTGATTGGCTATGATAGAGGAAAGAGAGAGAGAGAAAAGGAGAGAGACACAGAAAGAGACACAGAGACAGACAGAGAGGTGATCCAGTGCTAATGCCAAGGTTTTAAATGTGAGGATTATATGAGAATTAGTGAATTCATCAATTAATTAATAGATAAAGTGAGAAATAGGATAACAATCTACACAATGAACATACTAGTATAAATGAAAATAACTCTAAAACAAATCTAAATGATGTGGAATTGTAATGACCAGCCAACACTGGCCTCTCCCTCCTTTCTTTGGAAAGGTAGGGAACTATGCGAGCAGAATGTCCCATTTTATCAGATGTAGTTGTCACATTGGTTGCTTGGTTAAGAGTTAAGCAAACTTAACTCTTGTTACAATGGAAAGCTCATTGGATGGGTAGGGGTATAGTCAGAAATGTTTGTAATATTGAAACAAAAGGCATTAGTAAAAATGTAAACAGAAAGACAAAGGGAAGAAGGAAGAAAGAAAGGGAGGAAAGCATTGTCTTTTGCCTCTTCTTGTATGTCCCTCACTTAGCACAGTGCCTGGCACATAGTAGGTGCTTAATAAATGTTGATTGATTTATTATGCCTTTGCAGAGGCTGTGTCCCTTAGCTGGAATTATGATGATGATGATGATGATGATTATTATTATTATTCCTTTGCAAACAGTCTTTTCCACGAGATTCTTGCATATTTTCCCAAAGTCTTTTGCAAATTTGCCTTCCTCTATCTTTATTTTAACATCCCTCCTCATCTCTACTTCTTAAATGCTTAACTCAAATGATAGCTTCTATGAGTCCTCCCCCCCCCCAGCTATTATTGCCTCCTAAATGGCTCCTTTGTATTGATTTTTTTTATGCTCAAGATTGACTGTAAGCTCCCTGAGGACAAGGACCATTTCTATTTTCACCCCAGCACCTGGCACAAAGGATGGGATGGTACAATGAGGAAATATGTCAGTGCCTGGCATATAGACACTATAAATTTTTGCTGATTGACTAATGGATAGATTGGTAGGTGGAGATCCTGTGAGCTAGAATAGAGTGGGGATGAGAGTGGGGGACTATTTGGGAGATTCTAGGTTGGGTCTGCCATGTCCTCAGTGATATACTTCTTGTCCAGCCAGCAGGATGTGGTACCCCACAAGTACCCTGACTCTGGGGTTAAAGATTCTAGGCTCCAATCTCAGCTCTGCTGCTTCCCACTTATATGGCATTGGGTAAATGATTTAAGCCTCTCTAGGCTTCAGTTTTGACCCCTGTCAAATGATGAGGCTGAGTCATCATCAATTTGTGATTCTGTGATTAATCTCCCACATCTCCTTTTGCAATTGGGTCTATAGGAAATTGTCCTACATTATTATGAGGATCTTTTAGGACCAGAGGAATGGTGGGAGCCCCAGAAGATTGCCCTTCTTATAAGCAGATGAAATATTATCCATCCCCATTTTACAACAGAGGAAACTGAGGCCCAAATTGGAGAGGGTGGGAAAAGTCCCATCTTCATAAGCTGCTCATCTAGCAGCTTCCCCACTGCCCTTACATTGGCCTAGAGTTGTCTGGTTCCTTGTCTGGAGTTCCTTAGGCCCTTCCAGTGCTCTCTCCTGAGCTCCCCTTGGGTGGCCTCCATATGAGGAGGTCCTTTTACCTTATTGGCAATGGCCTATTTCAGCTATTAAAGCCTGTCATTTTTCTGCCTGGTCTTCCCCCCTCTCCTGCCTCTTTGGGAAGCTCTCCTCTCTCTGCGGTCTGCCTAAATAGATGAAGGAGAGAAAGACAGACAGGGCAGACAGAAAGACAGAAACAGACGAAGAGGCACAGAGAGAGACAGATGGAAATAGACCGACAGATGGAGAAAGAGAGGTAGACAGACAGACAGACAGTCAGAGTAGCCGAGAGACATAAATACACAAAGACAGTGACAGAAAGAGACAGAACAACAGAGAGAAAGAGAGGGAGAGAAACAAAGAAGACAGACACACAGAGAGACAGACAGATTGACAGAAAAAGAGAGCCAGAGGCAGAGTCAAAGGAAGAGGAGAGGGAGTGAGAGAGGACAAAGGGGGGGGGGGAGAAGAATCATTCTTAATGGGAAAGTCACTGCAGGCTGGTTGTTTTTTTGTTTTTGTTTTTGTTTTTAACTCCTAAAGCAAAGGCCACAAAGTGGTAAGAATAGCTAGGCCCAGTGTGGAAGGGGTTTTCCTCCTCCAGAAAGGGAGGCTTGGGGTCTAAATCTAGGTCTTACTATTAAGTTACTGTGTTACCTAGAATCACCCCTGCTCTCTACCTGTTTCATCCTCTCTGAAATAAAGGAACTGAACTAAAATAATCTCTAAAGCCTCTCCCAATTCTGACATTCTCTAACCTATGTTCTAAGGTTCTAGCTTTCATATTGTCTGTCTTTTGTTCTAAGATCTCTCCCTATTCTGATATGCTGTCCTGTATTCTACGGTTCTAGCTTTCATATTGTCTGTCCTGTGCTCCAGTATTTATCCTCATTCTAGCATTTTCTGTTCTATGTCCTCAGGTTCCCTCTAATTCCAGTGTCCACTACCCTTTGTTCTAAGGTCCCTCCCAGATTTGCCATTCTCCAATCTATGTTCTAAGGCAATGATGGCAAACCTTTTAGAGCCTGAGTGCCCAAACTGTACCCTCATGCCACATGTGAGCCCCCCTTACCCCAGAAAGGGGAGAGAGGAAGCACTTCCATTGGGCTAGGTGATAGAAGAGATGTCCTCAGGTGAGCATGGAGATGGGGAGAGGAGCAGCCCTTCTGGCACGTGTGCCATAGGTTCACCAACATAATTTTAAAGTCTCTTGCAGTTCCAATACAATCAAACTGCCCTGGGGTCCCTAAGCCAGTTGGGAGTGAGGGACTCTCACTGGTATGTCCTTGTTGATGAGAAGAGGCATTTCCAAGACACAAGAACAAAGTAGCTCCTCCCTGTCCCTTCCCCCTAAGCTATCACTCAATCTTGCCAGGGAACTGAGCTCTGTCAGGGAGCCTCTCTACACCCCCCCCCAACCTGGCAACCTGGGAACAAAGTGAGTTTTGTCTTTGCTTCCTCCCCCTTCTTCTACATTCCAGAATAATAACTCCCATTACTCTAGCCATTCATAAGTAACAAGGTACTTTCCTTGCAATAGCCCCTTGATGAGGCTCGAAATGAAGCTCAGAGGGGATGTGAACTGTCCAGGGTCATAGATCAAGCCATCAAGGTTTGAAACCCAAATGGAAACCTGGTTCTCCTGGCTCCAGACCTGGGGCTCTCAGATGCTTAATCCTGTCTCCCCATATCACCACTCAAGCCTCATGCCCCAGTCAATGGGGGCTAGAAGAAATAGGGTTGAACCTCAGCTTCACCGCTTATACCACTGTGGAAACCTGGACAAATCACTTAATCTCTCCCAGCCTCAGTTTCCTCATCTATAATATGAGGGTAATAGTCCTTCCTAGCTCCTTCTTTGGGCTATTGTATAGATAGGGGCAGATAGTGGATGAAGAGAGAGAAGGGAGCATTGACTCTGCAGACAATCAGAAGACCTGGATTCAAATCCTAGACCTCCTACTTACTACCAGCATAACTCTCTCTGTGCCTCAGCCTCCTCATCTGTAAAATGAAGAAGTTTAAGTAGATGGCCTCAGGGGCATGGCCTTATGTAAAACCTTCTGGAATTCTCAAGAACTATAGGAATGTAAGCCAATATTCCTTTTATTGCCAGAGCTCTCCCCAAAGTCAATAGCGTCAAGCTCCCACTCAGCCTGTTTCCCCTCCCCCCAGGACGTCACTTGCTTTAAATATACTGATATTTTAAAATAACCTGCTCTGGGGCTTTGTAAAGCGTGGAATTAAATACGGTTTGGGTCTCTAGGCAGAGCCTGACTCCTCCATTCTAAATCTGCTCATCCAAGCGCAATATTACAGAGGGTGAGAGAAATCAATATTTTTCAGGCTGAGCAGAAGGGAGGGAAAAGTGTGTGTGTGTGTGTGTGTGTGTGTGTGTGTGTGTGTGTGTGTGTGTGTGTGTGTGTGTTGACATGTGGTGATGCCCAGGACTGCAGAGACTTGGGAGCAAGGAAGGAGTCCTCAGGTGCAAGATAAGGAAGGTTGGGAAGGGGACACCTGAACCCAGAAGGGGTTTCCATTGAGGACGGGCACCTGTATGGGCTTCAAATTAGAAGGCTGTAAAAAGCTATTATCCTCTTTTTGCAGGTAAGAAAATGAGGCTTAGAAGTGACTGGCTCAGGATCAGTAGGCTAGCTGGAATTTCTCTACCTCAAGACCAGGATTCTCTCCTCTCAAGCAGAGCTCATCCTTTCCTCAAATGAGAGATACAATTGTAATGGATAGCTAACACAATGGATGTCAAAAGGCAGACTGAGAAAGATCTCAAATGGCTAGAATGAAGGACCAGATCTAAGGAAGAAAGATTTGACTTGTCTCTGTGGTCAAGCAAGGAGGCAGCCTGTTGACCTTCCTTGATGAGAATCTCCAAATGGTTGATCAGAATGTGGAAGGCATCACCCCAGATTCCAACCAAGGCTTTGTCCAGCCCCCATGAGCCTTTGGTAGCCTCTATACTGGTTCAGCTTTGAACATTAGAGAAAAATCAGAGAGAGCTCTGTGGCCCCAATTAAAGGCTTTACCTTTCTCTTCAGCCTTCTATCCTTAATGGGACAACACTGGGGGAGGTAAAAATGGCAGGGGGTAGCCCTGGTAAGCAGGAATCCAGAAGGAGACTTCTCCAACCTGAAACTTTTTACTAGACCCTCAGGACAGAGCTGAGGGGCTATTTTGGAGGACCTGAGCCTGGTACTGGAGTGATTTCTAACTGTTCTGTCTGAGGGGATGAGACTTGGGCAAAGTCAGAATAAAAAGATGAGATCAGTGAGGAGGGAAGGACTAGGACAAGCTTGGTCCAAATGCCTCCCAAGATTCTGAAGTTCTCCCAAGAAATGAGCACAGAAGAGGAGGAGGTAAGTGAGGATTCTCCCAACTTCTTAGTCCTAGAAATCAGTGACATTCAAGGCATGTCTGTAGACTGGACCCAGTTTGTGCAGGAATGTTCTGCTGGAGAATTGGGGTAACTTGTTCCCCTTAGGACTTTCAGTGTTTCCACCTAGAGATGACTGGAACAAAGGGAAGCACCATAGATACTGAAGAGGGAAGTCCTAAGTCCCAACTGGCTCATATCAAGTCAAATTGAACTAGTAGTCATTCCCCAAAATCAACATACTATCTCTGGCATCGGTGCCTCTCCATATCTTGAGCTTACTCTCTCCTTTGAAAATCCTTTTCTTTCAAGGCTCAGATCTGATATCCCCTCCTCTAATCAATCAATCAGTAAAGATTTAATAAGTACCTACTGTGTACCCTAGAAGCAGAGGATATGAAACAGTTGCTGTCCTCAAGGAACTTACATTCTAATGCAGAGGCAATATATGCAGAATGAATGAATGAATGAATGAATGAATGAATGAAAACATTTCTTCAGTGCTTCTTGGGGTTTATGCTAAGAATGGGAGAATCAAAATAAAAAATAAAGAGAACCTTTACTCTCGAGGAGTCCACCTACATTCTAACTAGGGGGATGAACACAAGGTCATTTGGAGGGGGATGGGGGAACAAGACATCTTTTTTCTTCCTTAAATTATCTTGAATCCTGCTTCTCAGCTTTGTTATACCTTTTACCCCACTGTACTCCTAATGATTTCTCCAATCCAGTGAAACTGGCCTCCTTACTACAATCTCTAAGAAGACATTCCATCCCCTAACTTGGAGCATTCTCTCTGACTGTTCCCATGCCTGGAATTTTCTCCCTCCTCATCTCTTCCTGCTAGCTTCCCTGGATTGCTTGAAGTCCTAACTTCCACAGGAAGCTTTTCCCAGCTCCTAGCCATTTCAGTGCCTTCTGTCTCTTCATTATTTCCAGTTTAACCTGTATAGAGCTTGATTGTACCTAATTGTGTTAATTGTTTCCCCTATTTTGATTTTGGCCTTCTGGAGGACAGAGATAGCCTATTACCTTTCTTTGTATTTCTAGGGCTCAACAGAGTGGCATATAGTAGGTGCTTAATAAGTGTTAATTGACTGACTACATGCATCTCAATATAATGAACATATATTAAGTATTCCCTTCTGCCAGGCAATGTGCTAGACAAAATGTCCAAATGGCCCCAAGGAGCTTGCTTTTACATGGTCTATCCCTTGATGGAATGGATAGGGCAAGGAGTGTTTCATTACTTAACAGTTTCTGCTGCTAACTGAATGTACCTGGGGCAACTAAATGATATAAGATCATGGGCTCACAGATAGAAAAATAAAAGAGACCATCTAGGTCAACTCTCTCATTTTTCAGTTGAAGAATCCACAAGCATTCAGGGGCGATATATGACTTGTCCAAGGTCACCCAGGTAATAGTCACAGGTAGTCTTATGACTTGAGTCATTGCTCTTTCTTCTGTACTACACTTCCTTCCACCTAAACATGATGAAAGGCCAAGGAAGGAGAGCTCATCAGTCTGGAATTATAAGGAAACCTTCTGGGAGGAAAGGGCTTTAAGACCAGAAAGATGACCTCTAGTCTGAATCCTTTCAATGAATAAGCCTGGGAGTCACAGCTCCCATCATTTCTTCCCCATGGAGATGGTCTGGGGCTGTGCCTGAAGTCCTATGAACCTGGATAGCAGAAAGGAGCAGGGACAATGAGAGACACAATGAAGAGAGTCTCTCTGGATTCTCTTCTAAAATCCATCTCTGCTAAGCTGTCACTTTTGTTCCCATCAGGGGATAGGAGATGGTGTCATAGACAGACAAAGCAGAATAGGGCTCTGACACCTCTGGCTTCTCCCTTCCCTCTCCTTCTCTCCCACAGCCAGTCAGTCACCAAGTCCTCTCAAGTCTACCTTCAAAATTATTCTTCAAACCCTCTTTTCCTCCCTCATTTCCCAACCCTTTCTTTCCTCCTTCCCTCCAACCTTCCCTCCTTGCTCCTTCCCTTCCTACTTCTCTTTTTCTCTTCCTTTCTTTTTCCCTTCCTTCCTCTCTCCCTCCCCCTCCTTTCCTTCCATTTCTCCCTCACTTCCTTCTTCCCTCCCTCTTTATCCTTCCCCTCTTTCCTTTCTCTCTCCTTTTTCTTTCTCTCTTCTCCTTTCTCTTTCCCTTTCCCTCTTTCCTTCCCTCTTCATTCCTTCCATTTTTCTCTTTCCTTTCAAAGAGAAAAAAGACACTCCAACGATCAAAGAGCTCAGCCTTCTTATTTCTTTGAACATTGAAAGGTAAAGACCTAGACTTGCCTGATGGGATGATCTGAGGCCACCTCCCTGACAAATATATACCCACCCTGTCCCATTATGGTCTCATTCCAATAAAAAAATTGTGAACTTTCTCAAGTTCAAAGATAAGAAACAGAGAGGTTCAGAAAGAGACCTTCCCGTGATTCAGAGATGGAGTGGCCCTCCCAGCACCTTAGCATGAGGGTATAGGAGAGAGAAAGAATCTTTTGGATGGAAAAAAATGAGAAAACACACATTCCCCCCTCATTGTACCTGATGCAAAGCAGAGGAAGCACCAGCCTAGGCAATTAATTTCTCTTCATCTGGAATATAGAGAATTGGATTATGGGATCTCCAAAATGACTCTAACAATCTATGTTTGAAGGCATCTTTGAGGGCTTTCATACCCTTTTCCTTCCTACTCAGACAAGGTCCCTCCTCTTTCTGGCATTCTATCCTCAAAAGCCTCTTCCATTTTTTGGCATTCTATTTTCTAAGGGGCCTTCTGAGTCTGTCAGTCTATGTTCTAAGACCCCTTTCCAGTTCTTACCTCCCCTCCATCCTTCTAAAAGGCAGCTAAATAGTGTACTGAATAGAGTAGTGGACTATAGTTAAGAAGACCTGGGTTCAAACCCAGCTTCTGGCTCATCCTAGCTATGTGATCTTGGGTAAGTCACTTAATTCTTGAGTGACTCAGTTTCTTTCTGTGTAAAATGAGGTCATAAATAGTACTCACCTCTCTCTCGTGGTTGTTGTGAGGATCAAATAAGACAGTAATTGTGAAGTCCTTTGCAAACCTTAAACCAATACATCAAAGCTAGTTATTATTCTACCATCCCATTTAGAGCTGTTTCATGGCCCTTTCCAGGGCTGACATTCTCAGGGCCCTTCTAGTTTTCTGCTCTAAGGCCCCTTCCAGCCCTGAGATTTTATCTCCCATATTCTAAATGGGATATAGCCTATTAGCCTGCCATCTGGTGATTTTAGGTGTCCGGCTCCTGACAATGGCCAGGTTTTCTCCCAGCATCCCTCCCCCATGTCCTCTCCCAGCACATGCAGCAAGCCCATCATCAGTACCCAGCAGCAGCTTTCCCTGCAGACGAAGAAGCCAGTTTTCTATAAATACGAGGCATTCAGCAATTATCATTAGAGGTATTTGTTCCGATTCAGAGGTAGATTCAATAAATGAATACGTGGTTGATTCAAGCATTTAGCATTCTCCTGACTTGGCTCCGGCTGAGGCACTGGGAAACTAGGGACCCACCAGTCCCTAGGACTGGAGGGAAGACCTGAGGGGACGATTCAGAGGCTTGGGGTTGGGGGCATGGCCAGAGTCTTCTGGACCTCACCTGGCCTGTACCCCACACCGGTCTATTCCTAAACCCAAGACCCATTCCTCATGGAAATAACATGGCAGCACCAAGTCAGATTTCAGCTCGGCCATGAACTTGGCAGGTTCCCTCCAGTAAGATGAGTCATTTCCCACCCACCCCCTGCACTAAGCCTTGGTTTCCCCATTTGTAAATTCAGGATGAGGAAACCAAGAGGATCTCTAACCCCCTTCCTAATGCCAATGCTTTATGGTACCTACCCTGGGCCAGTCCACGGAAGGATGGTCCAAGCTCTGACAACTCTTGGCCTCCCCCTCAGAAGAGGTGGGAAGGTAATTTTATGCTGGGCTACAGCTGGAGCAGAATTATCAGCCTGAGATAAAGCTCTGGAAAGCCTCTTATGTGCTCATTTGCTAAGGTAATTGATTTCACCAGGGCTGGGCTGGCCCCACCAAAGGACGGCCAATACCCAAAGTCCAGCCCAGGCACTAAGCTGCCTCTTCAGAGAGGCATGGAACTGCGGTTCAAGTCAGGAAGCTCTGGGTTTGAATCTCACCTCAGACACATGTGTAACTGCTCCATCCTGGATAAGTCACTTGATGCTCAGCTTCAATTTCTAGTTTCATCTGGAAAATAAAAGGATTGAACTCCAAGGTCTATAAGGTCCCTTCCAGTTCTAAAGTCTATGAGCCTGTTGACTCTGCACCCCATCTTTGCCTCATTTCTGGAAGGGTGAGCCCTCTTCTCTTTAATGGGATGCCCACTATGTTAGGTCCTCAGAGGCACAGAAGGAACCTTTTGGATGGAATTCTTTTCATACTAATCATTGCTTCCATTTCTGTGGGTCTTTAGCTATGAACTCATTCTGCCAACAATCCTGCCAGGTAGTTTGTATAAGACTTATTGTTTCTATTTTACAAATGAAGAAACTGAGAGAGATTAAGTATTCTACCCAGGATCAGAACAGAGATAACAATAACAATGATGATGAAGACAATGATCTGTATAGTGCTCTATAATTTATAAGGCATTTTACATATTTTATCTCATTTGAACTTCATATCAGCTCTGAAAAGGAAGTGCTGTTATTATTATCCCCATTTTATAGATGAAAATACCGAGACTGAGAATTTAAAAATCTACTCAAGATCACATAGTTTATAAATGTCTGAGTTGGGATTCAAATCTACATCTCCTGACTCCAGGCAATGCCAGCTGCCTCACAGCTCTCCCCCTAGCTAGCTGCAAAGGGGAAGTCTTTCCAGACCCCTGTTGCCCTCCTCGGGACCCCCTCAGCACTGTTTGTACCTCTCTTCCTGCACTTGTTGCCTTTTAAGGTAGTTATCAACGTACGCATGATC